>NC_134896.1:4002430-4004930 GCF_041734735.1 Babylonia areolata | reverse complement strand
TTAATGTGTGCCAGTGCGTGTGTTAATGTGTGCCAGTGCGTGTGTTAATGTGTGCCAGTGCGTGTGTTAATGTGTGTCAGTGCGTGCGTTAATGTGTGCCAGTGCGTGTGTTAATGTGTGTTGATGTGTGTTAATGTGTGTCAATGTGTGTCAATGTGTGTTAATGTGTGTTGATGTGTGTTAATGTGTGTTAATGTGTGTTGATGTGTGTTAATGTGTGTTAATGTGTGTCAATGTGTTAATGTGTTAATGTGTGCTGATGTGTGTTAATGTGTGTTGATGTGTGTTAATGTGTGTTAATGTGTGCCAGTGCGTGTGTTGATGTGTGTTAATGTGTGTTGATGTGTGTTAATGTGTGTTGATGTGTGTTAATGTGTGTTGATGTGTGTTAATGTGTGTGTTAATGTGTGTTAATGTGTGCCAGTGCGTGTGTTGATGTGTGTTAATGTGTGCTGATGTGTGTTAATGTGTGTTAATGTGTGTTGATGTGTGTTAATGTGTGTTGATGTGTGTTAATGTGTGTTAATGTGTGCCAGTGCGTGTGTTGATGTGTGTTAATGTGTGTTGATGTGTGTTAATGTGTGTGTTGATGTGTGTTAATGTGTGTTGATGTGTGTTGATGTGTGCTGATGTGTGTTAATGTGTGTTGATGTGTGTTGATGTGTGTTGATGTGTGTTAATGTGTGCTGATGTGTGTTGATGTGTGTTAATGTGTGCTGATGTGTGTTGATGTGTGTTAATGTGTGTCAATGTGTGCCAGTGCAGGCAGGGGAAAGCAGTGACAGAAACAGGAAGTCAGGGCAGCAGCAAACAGCGTTGTATTGTATTGTATTGTACTGTATTGTATCGTACTGTATCATATCGTATCGTTTTGCATTGTATTGTACTGTATTGTACTGTATTGTATCGTATTGTACTGTACTGTATTGTACTGTATTATATTGTATTACTCTTTTTATCACAGATTTCTCTGTGTGAAATTGGGGCTGCTCTCCCCAGGTAGAGCGCGTCGCTACACTGAGAGCGCCACCCCTTTTTGTTGTTGTATTTTTTTCTGCCAGCAATTTTTATTTGCTTTCATATGGAAGTGGATTTTTCTACAGAATTTTTCCAAGGACAACCCTCTTATTGCCGTGGGTTCTCCAAAATGCATACTGCACACGGGACCTCGGTTTATCGTCTCATCCGAATGACTAGCGTCCAGACCACCACTCAAGGTCAAGTGGCGGGTGGAGAAAATACCGGTGACTGTTGGATTCGAACCAATGCGCTCAGCTTCTCTGGACACGTTACCACGAGGCCACCACTCCACGTGGGAGGATGTCACCCCCTCACCTCCTCCCCCCCCCCTCTTCTCTCCCCCACTCTCGCTCTTCAGTTACAGGAGGCAGGGACACTGGTCTCATTACAGAAAGAAAGAAAGAAAGAAAGTAAGGAAAAAAACAACAACCAATAACAAAAAAGCACATACAAAAACACGGATCACCCAATCCCCCCCCCCCCCCCCCCCCCCCCCCCCCCCCCCCCCCCCCCCCCCCCCGACAATGTCTGTTCCCTTTCTTTCAGGCAGGTCAGGATCGTCTTTCTTCTTCTTCTTCTTCTTCTTCTTCTTCTGCGTTCGTGGGCTGCAACTCCCACGTTCACTCGTATATACGCGAGTGGGTTTTTTTTTTTTTACGTGTATGACCGTTTTTACCCCGCCATACTCCGCTTTCGGGGGTGTGCATGCTGGGTATGTTCTTGTTTCCATAACCCACCGAACGCTGACATGGATTACAGGATCTTTAACGTGCGTATTTGATCTTATGCTTGCGTATACACACGAAGGGGGTTCAGGCACTGGCAGGTCTGCACATATGTTGACCTGGGAGATCGTAAAAATCTCCACCCTTTACCCACCAGGCGCCGTCACCGTGATTCGAACCCGGGACCCTAGGATCGAAAGTCCAACGCTTTAACCACTCGGCTACGGCGCCCGTCAGGATCGTCTTTCGTTTCTCCAGTCCCCCCCCCCCCTCCCTCTCCTTCCCCCCCTTTCCAAGCACTGTTCAATGGAATACTGCTCTCCTCCACAATGATAGCCATCACGTTCCACAGCTCTCTTTCTTTGGTTTTTCTCTCCCTGTTTTTGACTCACGCTCTGCTCTCCACAGTTCTCTCTCTGCTATCCACAACTCTCTCTGCTATCCACAACTCTGCTATCCACAACTCTCTCTGCTATCCACAGCTCTCTCTGCTATCCACAACTCTCTCTCTCTGCTATCCACAGTTCTCTCTGCTATCCACAACTCTCTCTGCTATCCACAACTCTCTCTGCTATCCACCTCTCTCTGCTATCCACAACTCTCTCTGCTATCCACAACTCTCTCTGCTATCCACAGTTCTCTCTGCTATCCACAGTTCTCTCTGCTATCCACAACTCTCTCTGCTATCCACAACTCTCTCTGCTATCCACTATCCACAACTCTCTCTGCTATCCACAACTCTGCTATCCACAACT
>NC_134896.1:3989930-3999930 GCF_041734735.1 Babylonia areolata | reverse complement strand
ATAGGAAGAACGAAAACAATCCACATAGTACACAGTGAGCTCACTGAGAACAAGTAAACTAAATGAAAAGCACAAGGCTGATATGTCTGTTTAGGGCTGAAAGTACTCTTCTCTCAGTCTTAATGCATAAAAAACAAACATTGCAACATCTCTGGTCACATTACAACTTTCGTTTTGCAGCAGAAATGATAATGACAGATTTCTAATATGTTGCATATGCTTGAGCAAATATTTCCTTCAAATATCATCATATAATGGACAAGCTGTTAGTACATGTAGTTCGTTCTCTATTCTACCACCACATGGGCAGTTTTTCAAAACATCACAATAACGCTGATTTATTTTTAGTTCATTTATACCAAAATGGAACTTAATGAAAGCCGATCTAAATTTTCTGATGGTAAGATCAGATATGTATTTTTCAGGTTGTAATAAGGATTTGAATGACCTATATGTTTCATAACGATTACTTCCGTTGAGTTTGCTTGCCCAGTCCTGTTTAAAGCCATCTATCATGCGTTGTTTGAATATTTTAAGAAAAACATTTACATCCCCAACCCCGCCATTTATCCAAACTTCTGAAAACCCATAAATGTCTAAGCAATGTTTCAGTCCATCTGCCCAGTTTTTCGAAGACATATCAGCATTGTATGTCATCTTATTTACGCTCATTAGGTACGCCTGTTTCGGGATTCTCGATAGAGACATCTGATTTAGCTTAAACCAGTATCGCAAAGTACTGATGCAACTATCAATGTATAATGGATATCGAGAGAGAGAGAGAGAGAGAGAGAGAGAGAGAGAGAGAGAGAGAGAGAGAGAGATACGGATACGGATACGGATAGTTTATTCAATAAAGGCCATGGCCCCTCATGAAGGGGGTACAGTGAATCAACATTCAAAATCAAAACCTTACAAATTACAGAAGTGAATAATAAACTGCAAATGATAATCCACAAATTGGATAATGCACAACTAATAATAATTAACTACATAATACACTGCGAAACTCAAAAGCCTTATATAAGTAAATAGCAAACTGTTTTATAATAGTTTCGTTAGTTGATGACATAAGCATGGCAAGTCGAAATAAAGTAGGGTGTCTATAATATTTTTGTGGAATCCACTTATGTCTAAGGTCATTCAAAGCAGGGCAACACAACACAAAGTGAAGTTCGGTTTCTTCAGCACGTCTGCATAAAGGACAACTAAGATCAGAGACACTGGACTTTCGATAACGATAATGATGAAGAAATATGTCAGAAATTCCAAATCGGAACCTGGTTGTGATATGTTTCAAATGCTTATCCATTTTCATTGACAGATAAGTAGGAATAGAGTGTATAGAAATGAACTGTCTGTAAAACTCAAACCTATCGCTATCTTGAACATGATAAGACCAATCTTGCCATCTACAGTCAATTAATCTTGTTCGGAGTGCACTAATAAACCCCTTTATGTCCCCTACCCCCTGCTGTAACCAAACATAACCAAATCCCAGTTCATATAATCTAACCCTAACCTTTGATACCCAGTTTACCTTGCCCCTCAAATCTAAATCATATAACATGTTAAATGCTTTTTTCGGCAACCTTGAATCTTTCATTTGTGTTATTTTCAACCAATAGCGAATACATCTTACTGCGGAATTGAGATGTATCGGATATCTTTTTGTCTCCCCGTAAATTAAATCATTGGGCGTTTTCATGGTAACTCCAAGAAACTTTTTCAGTGCAAATAAATGAACACTCTCGCAGCAAACTGCAGCATTAGAGAGACCCCAAATTTCTGCTCCATATTGTACAATGGGTTGTACCTGGGAATCAAACAATTTAACAGATCAAAAGATTGATTTTCTAAACTTGACAGTTTTTTCATAATACAAAGTAATGCTTGTTTAGCTCTACTTGCAAGATCTTTACATGCAACTGTGAAACTCAATTTTGTTGAAAAATATATTCCTAAGTATTTATACACATTCACTACTGGCATCGTTATTCCATTATAAGTCCATTTTTCCCTAATTCCTAAATATCCACCTTTTCTAAATACAATTATGTTACTTTTTGACATATTTACTTTCAACTGAAGTGATTTTGCAGCTCTAGATAGACTATTTAATTGTGTTTGTAAACCAATCACAGTTTCAGATATCAACACAACATCATCAGCTAAGAGGAGAATGAATAACTCTAGAATCTCACCAGTAAATTGTGCACCATGTTTTCCGTTTCTGACAACTTTTGAAGTTAGTTCGTTAATAAAAAGAGAAAATAATACAGGGCTGCACACATCACCTTGTTTTACGCCAGAAGTGCATTGAATATAATCAGTCATCTTCCCCCCACATCTAACCCTTCCTTTCACACCCGCATACATACTCATAATACATTTCAACAACTTTCCACGAACACCAGTTTTTAAAAGAATAGGCCATAGAATTGTTCTGTTTATGGAATCAAAGGCTTTCTCAAAATCTATAAAAGCCACATACAATTTACGATTCAAAGAAAACTGTTTTTGAATAAAGGCCATCAAAGAGAGAGAGAGAGAGAGAGAGAGAGAGAGAGAGAGAGAGAGAGAGAGACAGAGAGACAGAGAGAGAGACAGAGAGAGAGACAGAGAGAGAGAGAGACAGAGAGAGAGAGAGAGAGAGAGAGAGAGAGAGAGAGAGAGAGAGAGAGAGAGAGAGAGAGAGAGGAAACGAAACGGAAGGAAATGAAATGAAATGTTACCAGGCTAATGAGATAAGCAAAACATATGCCTTTTTTTCACCCAGCCCTGAGGTATAAAAAGAAAGGAAAAAAGAGGGATGTGGGGGGTAGGGTACATCACCTTTCTATTACCACCACCACCACCCTCTGTTCACAAAGTGTAGGAAGAGAGAGAGAGAGAGAGAGAGAGAGAGAGAGAGAGAGAGAGAGAGAGAGAGAGAGAGAGAGAGAGAGAGAGAGAGAGAGAGACAAGACAAGACAAGACAAGACAAGACAAATTCTTTATTTCGAGGATAATAGATAAGCACTGGTGTGCTTTTTTTTTTACATCCAGTCCCCGCCCTGAATACGGTCTACACTACACAATATTTAATAAAATGAAAGCATGGTGTTAGTAGAGATACACAACAGAGGAAAAAATATGCATAAATCAAAACAAAACAACACACACACACACACGAACACACACACACACACACACACATGACATACAGGCACAAACATGGTGTTAGTTAAATGCATAGGAAAAAAATGAACAAGATCAAAGAAACAAACACACACAACACACACCGCATTATACATCATCAGAGAGAGAGAGAGAGAGAGAGAGAGAGAGAGACAGAGAGAGAGAGAGACAGAGAGAGAGAGAGAGAGAGGGTCAAAAAATGGGAGTGAGATCCCCAGTTGCTTTTCCGCCACCCCACCTCCTTCCACTACGTCCCCCACCCCACCCCCTTTCTCTGTCTCCCTCCCTCCCTCCCTCCCTCTCCAGATTAGAAATAGTCCAGTCATCAGTCACTGTTGCACGACTTTCATACCGCTCAGTCAATAAACATGTCACTCTCTCTGTTAGTGTGTTCACATACCCAGGGGCCCTGGGCCAATCCATGAATAAACCATCTTAAATCTCATGAAAAAAACATCCCCCCTCTCTCTCTGCTTCTCTCTGTGTGTCTGTCTGCCTCCCTCTCACCCCCACTTCCGCACACACTCCCACACCCCTCCCCTATCTCTGCCACCCCCTCATTTTATTTCTTGTCTATTTTCCCTCTTTTTAAAGTGAAATCTGCTCTCAATTACAGGAATCAGATGTGAAGCGGATGTCCAGACGAGTCAGTGTATCAGCCCCAGGCCCCTTTATCCAATTAAACCAACCAAGCCGCTCCTTTTTTTTTATACATCTTTTTTTTTGTTTTTTTTTGTATCCCACCTCCACGTCTTGTTATCAGACAGCAAGCTGCCCCAGGATTGGCTCTTCAAGCCCTTCCCACATCACTGCTGATGCGCCCTTGGTTCTTTTCAGAAAGGGACACACACATACACACCAACACACACACACACACACACACACGTACACACACACACACACGTACACACACACACACACACAAACACGTACACACACACACACACACACACAAACACGCACACATACACGTACACACACACAAACACGCGCACACACACACACACACACACACACACAAACACGCACACACACACGTACACACACACAAACACGCGCACACACACACACACACACACAGAAACACGCACACACACACACACAAACACACACACACGTACACACAAACACGCACACACAAACACACACGTACACACACACACACACAAACACGCACACACACACACAAACACGCACACACACACGTACACACATAAACACGCACACAAACACACACAAACACGCACACACACACACGTACACACACACAAACACGCGCGCACACACACACACACACACACACAAACACGTACATACACACACACGCGCGCTCACACAAACACACACACACGCACACACACACACACACAAAGCGGATACGAAGCTGTCAGCATCCCTAAAGACAAGGAAACAGTACGTGTGGAGAGACAAGAAAACCGGAATGGTCTTCTGGAGTCCGTCACGTGGATTCCTCCCCTCACCCCCCCCCCCCCCCCCGCCCACACGTGGTGAGACAGACAACCGGAATGGTCTTCACAGTCCGTCACGTGGATCCCCAACCCCGCCCCCCCCCCCCCACCCAGCCCCCTTCCCTTACACCGGTCACCCCCTCCCCCATTTCAGTTTGATTTTGAAAAGTCTCTCAAAAAACACCTCTTCCGTTCCGTTCCGCCTGCCATTTCACTGCCTGCTGTGCTTCTTGGACTTTTTGATGGTCGTGTGTGTGTGTGTGTGTGTGTGTGTGTGTGTGTGTGTGTGTGTGTGTGTGTGTGTGTGTGTGTGTGTGTGTGTGTGTGTGTGTGTGTGTGTGTGTGTGTGTGCGCGCGCGCGCATGTGCAGGTGTGTTTGTTTGCGTGCTGGTGTGAGCACAAGCTTGTTGGTTTGTGGTGCACTTTGAGACATGTATGTTGGTGTCAGAAAAAAACGTTTTATTGACAATGACACGAACTCCCAGCTTGGAAGCTGTGAGTGTGCATCTGTATTATTATTCTTTCTTTCTTTATTTCTTCTTCTTATAACAACAACAACAACAAGAAGAATAAGAATAATCATTATCATTACTATCATAACATCATTATTACTGATTGTACAGACCATTGACCCATTATAATAAGGTGTGAAACGTCCCGAGAGAGAGAGAGAGAGAGAGAGAGAGAGAGAGAGAGAGAGAGAGAGAGAGAGAGAGAGAGAACTCAGAACTCAAAACGTTTTTATTCAAGGATTAAGATTTTAGGCATTGGCATTTGAGAGAGAGAGAGAGAGAGAGAGAGAGAGAGAGAGAGACAGACAGACAGACAGAAAGACAGAAAGAAAAAGTCAAACAACACATAATCTGACACTGTCCAGACGCCATCCACTGACGTCAGCAGAGCACAATGGAAGCAGACCGAGGAGTTAGGGTGGGCAGCGATCGGCTTTCTCCATTTCCATCCCTTGATCCCTCCCCTCTGATCCCTCCCCTCTGTCCCTTGATCCCTCCCCTCTGTCCCTCCCCCCCCTCTGATCCCTCCCCTCTGATCCCTCCCCTCTGTCCCTCCCCTCTGTCCCTCCCCTCCCTCCTCTCTGTCCCTCCCCTCTGTCCCTCCCCTCTGTCCCTCCCCTCTGATCCCCCCCCTCTGATCCCTCCCCTCTGTCCCTCCCCTCTGTCCCTTGATCCCTCTGATCCCTCCCCTCTGATCCCTCCCCTCTGTCCCTCCCCTCTGTCCCTCCCCTCTGTCCCCTCTGTCCCTCCCCTCTGTCCCTCCCCTCTGTCCCTCCCCTCTGTCCCTCCCCTCTGTCCCTCCCCTCTGATCCCCCCCCTCTGATCCCTCCCCTCTGTCCCTCCCCTCTGATCCCTCCCCTCTGATCCCTCCCCTCTGTCCCTCCCCTCTGTCCCTCCCCTCTGTCCCTCCCCTCTGTCCCCTCTGTCCCTCCCCTCTGTCCCTCCCCTCTGTCCCTCCCCTCTGATCCCTCCCCTCTGTCCCCCCCCCTGGTCCCTCCCCTCTGTCCCTCCTCTCTGTCCCCTCTGTCCCTCCCCTCTGTCCCTCCCCTCTGTCCCTCCCCTCTGTCCCTCCCCTCTGTCCCTCCCCTCTGATCCCTCCCCTCTGTCCCTCCCCTCTGATCCCTCCCCTCTGTCCCTCCCCTCTGTCCCTCCCCTCTGATCCCTCCCCTCCCTCTGTCCCTCTGGTCCCTCCCCTCTGGTCCCTCCCCTCTGATCCCTCCCCTCTGTCCCTCCCCTCTGGTCCCTCCCCTCTGTCCCTCCCCTCTGATCCCTCCCCTCTGTCCCTCTGGTCCCTCCCCTCTGTCCCTCCCCTCTGATCCCTCCCCTCTGTCCCTCTGGTCCCTCCCCTCTGATCCCTCCCCTCTGTCCCTCTGGTCCCTCCCCTCTGTCCCTCCCCTCTGTCCCTCTGATCCCTCCCCTCTGGTCCCTCCCCTCTGGTCCCTCCCCTCTGTCCCCTCTGGTCCCTCCCCTCTGTCCCCTCTGGTCCCTCCCCTCTGGTCCCTCCCCTCTGTCCCTCTGGTCCCTCCCCTCTGGTCCCTCCCCTCTGGTCCCTCCCCTCTGTCCCTCCCCTCTGTCCCCTCTGATCCCTCCCCTCTGATCCCTCCCCTCTGTCCCTCCCCTCTGTCCCCTCTGGTCCCTCCCCTCTGGTCCCTCCCCTCTGTCCCTCCCCTCTGTCCCCTCTGATCCCTCCCCTCTGTCCCTCCCCTCTGTCCCTCCCCTCTGTCCCCTCTGATCCCTCCCCTCTGTCCCTCCCCTCTGATCCCTCCCCTCTGTCCCTCCCCTCTGTCCCTCTGATCCCTCCCCTCTGATCCCTCCCCTCTGTCCCTCCCCTCTGTCCCCTCTGATCCCTCCCCTCTGATCCCTCCCCTCTGTCCCTCTGATCCCTCCCCTCTGTCCATCCCCTCTGTCCCTCCCCTCTGTCCCTCTGATCCCTCCCCTCTGTCCCTCCCCTCTGTCCCTCTGATCCCTCCCCTCTGTCCCTCTGATCCCTCCCCTCTGTCCCTCCCCTCTGTCCCTCCCCTCTGTCCCTCCCCTCTGATCCCTCCCCCCTCTGATCCCTCCCCTCTGATCCTCCCCCCTCTGTCCCTCCCCTCTGTCCCTCCCATCTGATCCCTCCCCTCTGTCCCTCCCTCCCCTCTGATCCCTCCCATCTGTCCGTCCCCTCTGTCCCTCTGATCCCTCCCCTCTGTCCCTCCCTCCCCTCTGATCCCTCCCCTCTGTCCCTCTGGTCCCTCCCCTCTGGTCCCTCCCCTCTGTCCCTCCTTCACACACACGCTGCACGTCTGCTCGTAGTATAGTATAGTATAGTATAGTATAGTATGGTATGGTATAGTATGGTATGGTATGGTATGGTATGGTATGGTATGGTATGGTATGATACAGTATGGTATAGTATGGTATGACAGACTACCTGGGTAGAAGCGATTGACAGATACCTTTCGTCGCTCATCATTCGTTTGAAGTGTCATTCAGTCAGGCGTCAGTCTGTGTGTGTGTGTGTGTGTGTGTGTGTGTGTGTGTGTGTGTGTGTGTGTGTGTGTGTTTCTGTCTGTCTGTCTGTCTCACCCCCGAGGCTCTATCTATCTATCTATCACACACACACACACACACACACACACACACACACACACACACAGAAGCATGCATACACACACACGCACACAAACACAACATGCACACAGACACAGACACACACACGCACGTTTATTAGTTGGTCTGATCCACCCCCACACCCTCACGATCACCCTACCAGTCAAAGAAACAACAACACATGTATTCAACATGGCCACCCCACCACTTCCTGTAGACGCCAGAGGACCTAGGGCCTTCCTTCCTGTTGGACGCTCACAGACGTCAGGATGTGAAGGCGTCACGGTGATCAACCCAGACACCGACCCACCGCCCTGAATCCCAACATCCCCAACCCTCAAGGTGTCTGGCAGCGAGGGACGCCTTCTCCTCTTTCTCAGCGGCCACAGATCTGGGCTGATGGCCCGTGTGGGAATTAGGGGATTTCACGTGTCTTGTCTGGGGGCATTAGTGTCTTCCTGCCACGGCCCTCATCCTCCTTCCTCAGACAACGAAGAGCCCTGTCTGGAACCCCTCTGTCTTGTTCACGTTGTGTTGCGTAACATAGTAACAAAGGATGTCACAGAATATCTTTGTCATTGCCGTCTGTTTCCAGCCGGTGGGTGTGAAGTGAAGAAGAGTGTGATTCCACGTCACAGTGTGATTCCACGTCACAGTGATTCCACGTCACAGTGTGTCTGTTTCCTGACCTCCTCGCTCTCCCAGCCCCACTCCCCCCCTAACCCCCCCCCCTCCCCTCACCCCCAGCACCAAATCCCTAACAGCAGGGATGTTTTACCAGTGGTGTGGTCCGACAGAGACTGGAATCTGAGCTCTTCACCCAGCAGCAAATCCCCGGCGAGGGGTAGTTCTACAGAGATTGGCATCGGGCGGCGGGGTCTAAAAACGGCTCTCCACACCTGGAATCAGCCAGCCTGCCTGCTGTTTGACCACCTCTTTCCCTGCAGACAGCGAGCCGGCAAAGACAGCGACAGAGGTTGAGCAATGCTGGACCGGTCAGTAACAAATGGAGGTGCACAGGTCACAGCGACAGAAGCTGAGCAGTGCTGGACCGGTCAGTAACAAATGGAGGTGCACAGGTCACAGCGACAGAAGCTGAGCAGTGCTGGACCGGTCAGTAAATGGAGGGGCACAGGTCACAGCGACAGAAGCTGAGCAGTGCTGGACCGGTCAGTAACAAATGGAGGTGCACAGGTCACAGCGACAGAAGCTGAGCAGTGCTGGACCGGTCAGTAACAAATGGAGGCGCACAGGCCACAGCGACAGAGGTTGAGCAATGCTGCACCGGTCAGTAACAAATGGAGGTGCACAGGCCACAGCGACAGAGGTTGAGCAATGCTGCACCGGTCAGTAACAAATGGAGGTGCACAGGCCACAGCGACAGAGGTTGAGCAATGTTGGACCAGTCAGTAACAAATGGAGGAGGTACAAATGGAGGTGATGGCAAGTTCTGGTGTGGAAGGAAACCTGGTCAGAGAAGTGTGCTGGTGAGCTGCACCACAACGCTGTCACTGACCTCGGTTTCCACGGGGCCACACCTCTCCGACAGCTTTGGTCTGTCCATGTCCGTGTTGCAACATGTCCACGTGCAGATACCCAGTACAAATACAACAAGAAATCACACAAACTTTGCGTACGCGGAGAACGCCTAGCTCCGATCGACACACACACACACACACACACACACACACACACACACAATTACTCTCCCTCTCTCTCCCTCTCTCACACACACACTCACGCAAACCCAAAAACGATACACCCACAAACAAACACTGTTTTCAGCACAGCATCACCCTTGGCTCTCAAGGCCTGACCCAGGCACCGACCAGCTTTGTTCCATGCTGCAGACCATGTAGCATTCTGTGGTTCTCTCTCTTTCACGTCGCTTGCTTCAAAACGGGACAGAGTGGGCTGTGGGCTTTTCCAAATACAATAGACTGAGCAACACCTAGACGCCACGTTCTTGGCGTCAGGGATCTTTTCCCACCCCTCTTGCGGCCAATCAGTGGCAGCCTCTATGCGTGTGTGTTTGTGTGTGCCCGTGTGTTTGTGTGCGTGTGTGCGTGCGCGAGGGTGTAAGTGTACACATGTGTCAGGAGAGCTCTGTGCACATGCGCGCGCGCGCGCGCGCGTGTGTGTGTGTGTGTGTGTGTGTGTGTGTGTGTGTGTGCAGAGGATGAGGTATGTGTGTGTATGCATGTCTACACTGTGGGAGCAACTGAATATTGGAACGTGCGGGTGTGCATA